>NW_026262735.1:548318-596704 GCF_021869535.1 Mytilus californianus
GGATGATGAAAAAAAATCAAAATAACACATTGATGCCATAATTGTTTTTCACCATGACATCCATCCAATCTCTATTAATTGTGCAATTACTATATAGTCCATTAGAATAAAACAAACATACCAAATTAACATAACCAAAACATTAATTATTTTTAACATTCTTTATTATTTACAAAGAATCACTAAAATTATATCATTTAAAATCAGTATAATTTAAAATAATTTTCTTTTTTTTTATTACAATTAAAGGAGAATAAAATCTCCCAATGACTTTAATTCAAATATAATTACAAATCAGAAGTTTCCATATTATATGCATACTTACTGCTAATAATTAAATATGATTTAGAACAAATATGGAAACATGATAATTATAAAAATATGTAAATGATAGAAGACAGCCAGTACAAAGAGAGATAACTCTTTTATTTTTATCTCAACTTTTGTCTATTTTTCCCTGTCAGGTCTACATAAAAAAAAATAGATGTCATTTTTATAAATATATGTTTTTTTAAATTTGGAAATTTTTAAAATACACTTTTTGACAACTCTAATCATACAAAGCAATATTTATGGAAAATGTCTTGTCACAGTAGCTGATCTTTGTGTCTAGTATGATGTCATGCACCAGTTTTACATGGAAGTTCAGCTTTGGACGTTGACAACATGATTTTACCACACTGCAGACAATGGTCGCGTGTTCTATCCGTCTAAAACATACATTAAAGTCTTACATGCACGCGGGAAAAAACACTTATATTTACAGTGTAGGCATTTCCATTGTCAATTTCATATTTAGTATGAACTTCACTGAAACTATGCAAGTTACTTGACATTCTTTGAAGTGATTGTTGCAATTTTTATTAACTTTCTTTCAATTTTTAGCCATGGCGTTGTCAGTTTATTTTCAATCTATGAGTTTGACTATCCCTTTGGTATCTTTCGTCCCTCTTTTTCTAAAGAATTAATATGCAAATTTTGTTCTGCTATGAAACTCGGAAATACACAGTGAAATTACTGTGAAGATAAAATTCCACCGCAACCGGACAAGCATGCGTCACAAAAGAAAAACTGATCTGGTTCTGTCCATTCTTCCAGACTTAAAATGGAAATACCATTAAAAATCAGCAAGAATTGTGACCACCAGAAAATGTTCCTTTTGAATTGGGTCCGTAGGAGGCCTGTTGCAGGCAACATTTCGGTATCTATCCAAAATACCCTCATTTTCCAGTGGCTGTCCAAATTTCCCCGACCATCATCCCGTATGGCCTCTTTTCAAACTGAACCTTTCCTTTGGGCCGTTGTTGTTTGCAAAATTCCGTGCTCTACTTAAGTAATAAGAATCATTTTCTTGGTTGAAGTTTCATAAGGAAGAATTCATCAGCTGCCAAGTAAAATCAACCTCTACTCGCATGGATCGACATGGTCTCCATCGGTGAAACAACCTATTGGACTCTGTTTCAGTTTAAAAAGGCCAAGCATTGTTGTAGATGATGACAGGTCTATGCTTAACATCTCCAAAATTGGAATTGTGCAACTTTGATTGAAATAATCGATAAGCATATCAAAACAAATATAAAATTTTCAACGTCAACCCCAATTGGTTCATCGAACAAGTGACGCCATTATGTTCCTAAATATCTTCAGATTTTATTGATAATTTGCATGTGAAAGGAACATTTTTTCCATAATACACTGGATGTTAAGCAACCATCAATCAATCAATCCATAATACTGAAAAGTTGTATCAGTAAGATGACACTGTAGCTTCTTATTTAGGGTACAAAAAAGTTGAACACATCACTAATGTGAAAAAAGATGTTTGCTTTTTAAAAGTGCACCACTAAAACATTGGGTTATTGTCTTTATCTTACGCCATGATACCTCGTTGCTAGGTCTACTGTTCGATAAGTTTGAAATTGAAATCGGTTATGTCTCGACAAGTGGCAGTATCGTTGCAGCAAGTGGTGTTGATGATGATATTCCTGTTAAAGACTGCATCTGACTTATTGATTCTGTGATTGGAGATATTTCCGTTGATACAGCAGTTTTTGATGCAAGGTTGCATGGATGGTGTTGTGATTAGTGCAGTTGGTGCAATGATGTGATTTTTATTAGGATGGCAAACGATGGACAAGTAGCACTAAGAATTTTTCTAATATGAAAACGATGGCAAATTATTCAGAATATTTTGAAGAAAATCGACTTAGAATGTTTTGATGATTTGGAACATTCAAAATTACTGAAAACATTATCAAAAAAATTGTGCATATTTAAGGGTTGTCAATAAGATTTTTTGTAAACAATATCAAATAGTTTTTTAAAGGTGTAATTATTAGTGTTGTCAAATTGACCAGTTTTGCCTAGCCGGTTTCTCGGATAATCGTTCGACCGATTAACCGGTTAACCGGTAGTTTAAGATGATGTTACAAGGCCTTATCTATAGTACCCTACAAATGTACGTTTTGATAATACGATAAATTTAAGTTTGTACTTTGGCATTATAAGGTCGGCTTGTCTGTGAGGATCCCTAGCGAAGTTTGACTTTTAATAATCTAATACACCGTTCTACTATGGCGTATGTAATAACTTCAGATTGAAAAATAAAAAAACTTTCTTGATCTCGTCGAAATGAAAATGTCTGAAACCGATGATTCTGTTATATTCTTTGATGTCTCAGAACATAATGTGGAGTGTTTCAATTTGAATTGATTAAGCCTGATACTCTTACCATCAAGTATACATTTATAACATATAAATTACATTCACTTTGATTTGCATTTATTAATTTTTGAGTTGGCATTTCGTTACAAGTATGACAAAGCCTTGCACGATGGAGGTTGCACATTCAGATGTAGGTCTACGCAATATATTGATTGATTGATTGTTGGTTGCTTAACGTCCAGTGGCAAATATTTCATGCATATTCAGGACGAGAACAAGTTAACAATAAATACAATAAGTAGGTTCTGTAATAGAGGCGTCTGGGATTAAGGTCGGAGAAATTTAGACTGCCACGTGAAATGAGGGTATATTGGATAGGGACAGAAATTTAGCCTTGCAATAGGTCACCTACGGACCCCTCAAAGAGTTGTTGTTGTTTACACGAGGCATCGGATTTAACGTCCCCATTCTGACCGGACGTGGCTGCAAATTTGTACATCCCGCACAGCCAAACGGACGCCCCACTTTGGCGAGGGTTTTACCGCCGGTACGAGGAAGACCAATGGTGACCATACTTCAATTCCCCAGTCATCATTGGGGGTTCTACGCAATATAAAAAATAGATCAAAAATAAAATAATAAATAAAAGTAAATCGTAAAATTTAATCGGATTACTGTTTTAAAGTTACTGTTTGAAAACATGTATACTAATTATGTTTACTTAAGATCTTGCCCCGAGCTATTAGACAAGTTGTCTAAGATCTAATTAATTAAGTTTTTTTATTAGCAATAGCAATCATTATACTGGAAAATTGATCTGTCAAGTTAATTACCACGACGATATATATTATATACAACACAAGTATTGGAATGATTTTAATACACATTTATTTTATATCTATTAAGATTTTAAAAAAATGTCCGGTTAACCGGTTAGCGTTTTCGGTATTCGGTCCTTCCGACGGTTAACCGGTTAATCGTTGACAACACTAGTAATTATCATGCAAACAGATGCATCTATCGATCTTAAAAGCAAATAGTATCCAGCGCATGATATACATACATGATATTTGTCCTGAATATTAACAGAGATTTAGAATACATGTTTGCATTTAAATGATATGTGCTACGCACATTTTGTATCCATAACTCTATTAAATATGTTGGAAATATAGTACTTCAGAAGAAAAACAGTGTTATTCAATTGAAGTAATTATTCTAGCACATGTAGTAACTAATGTCATAATATTCCAAGCCACTCATGAATGCCATATAACAAAGTGTAGTTTATAAGCCATGGTACAATGGCAAAACTTCAATTTCTTTCTACAGTATTCGGCATAATTGATATGTAGTCCTTTTTGCCTATTGTTGTTTTGACCATAACATCCTGAAGTGTTTCCACCTTTTTCACAATACATCCAATCCTGAAATACAAGCCAATTGTATAATATATAATTATGGCCCGTAGAACAGGTGAATATCCAAAATTGTCAACACCAGATTGTTATTTCAATGGGGGCGCATCCCGAAGTGAGTTACCTTTAAGAATTCATCGTTTCTAAGGGGACATAATTGTTTCATTATACATAACTAACAGTGGAAGGGCCTTTTTTAATCATTGAAAAACACTTGCCGTACTGTAGACTTTAGTAACAAACACAAGTCAAAAGTTGTCTTTTGAAAATACAATTATCATTAATGTCTTACAATTTTTAGTATGTATAACAAAGGTAGAATCTATTTGTGAAATATTGATGGCCCTGAGAAGGACCGTTTACAAGAGATATCATCGGCACAAGATGCATGTTCAAATCCTTATTTTCTTCGTCTCTGGATGGACTTTCTGTATCGTGAACGTTGCCATTTTGTTTATTTACGTTTGTGACGACATTTTTATGGGAGATAACGCAGTCAAGAAACTAAAAAGGTTATTCACTGCTGGTGTAAAATTTAAGGGTTATTCGTCCTTCCTTGCAATGGAATAAAAATTACCCGAATAATTCCATGTCACGTCATAACGTGTTATCCAATAGAATTCTTTGTAATATATGTAAGGTATAATAATATGCATTATGGTAAATTATCAGTTAAATGTACATTGTGTAAGGAATTAAAATTTCAACTAAAAGGTTGCAAATTATACAAAGTACATGTGTGTTTGTCAATGACTTAAACTCGATTTTGTCTTCATTAGCATTTCAGTTGCCTTTTTGTAACTAACATAGTCATATACTGTAAAAATTGATGATGCATATTCTTTGGTTCATTTAGACATGCAAAGAAGAAAATTGGTTTACAATGCTGAACGTTCAAATTTAAAAAAAGAGGGACGAAAGATACCAGATAACTTGCATGATATGTGGAACACTGTTATCAAGAACGCTGCCAACTACAGTTAAGTAATTTCCAACAGCAAACACACGGCTGGGTGCAGGGTGGAGAAAATAATGCTCAACTTCCATGTATTTGGATGTATTTGCCTCAGAAATCCTAGTGCAAAATGAATTTCTTTTCTTCACTTTTGTACAAAGTCTGCTATACATGACATAGCCATTCCTTGTGACTTTAGGTTCCTTCATATACATTCCTTGTGACTTTAGGTTCCTTCATATAATCATCAATTGATTTGTATCCAGTAATGTCATCAAGGTGGTTACAAATGTCTTCAAATTAAGGCAACTGTGTATCTATTTTTTTCAGCATGAAGCACATTGCACTGACTCAGAAATTAAGTGTCCAGAGAAAAGATGCTTTAGACATTCCTTGGTGTTTGATTTACTAGATGTATCATCATGACCCATCATACTATGAATGTACTTTTCCGCATGCATAGACCAGAAAATTCCTCTACAAATATTATCTGTGCCATGAATGCCTTTTTTCATTTCTCCGTTGAACGATTCAAAACAGAAACTGGACCATGCCCACAATGGACCCCATTTCTTCACACATCCAACAAGATGAAGGAGATTGTGCACATTAAGTCCCTTAAATGCCTTCCCATAAAGACCTTCTGCTGAATTTACAAACATAGTTATAAGAAGATCAGCTCTTTGGACATCTTCAGATGAGCTTCCTTCTCCCAAAAGTAAGTAAGTAGCCTCAACTAATAAACTAAAATGCTTTTTAGATACACATCAGGGAGAATGTCTGTCAAACATGGGAGAGAATAAAACAGGAGCCATGATCTCAACTCTGATGCCTTCCAATGGTGTAGTGTACTTGAGAACTTTCTTGGGAGTCGATTGATAAGGTATGGTGGTTTTATGCTTTTCAATAATTTACCAACCTCTTTGATCTTGGTTTTTCGGCTGATGTTGTATTGAACCATGTGCCCAACAATTTCTTACAGATTCCTTACAGGTCTCCATGCATGTGATCAATCACTATGTTTTCGCAGATTGAGAAAAAAAGCCAAGTAACTTCTTAACACACTGATTCCCATCATGTCCTTTACCCTTTTTCTGCTATTTAGTGCTCGCTCAGTGTTTCTTTTGGTTTCCATTGTGGTAAGGGCACCAGATCTCAATTATTTGATTTATTTTGTCAAGTGCATGATATGAAAAAAAAGATAACCGTCAGCGTGGTTTGGAATTTCAAATGTTTGAAAGATCAATTAGTGGCTCCAACATCATCACATCATGTCAAATTTTACCTTTATTTCAGATTTCTACGGGCCAGTTGTCATGTGACATGACATGGGGTTATATCATATTCAGCACTGATATAGTTTTGTTATATGTCCCTAAGCTTTTATCTTTAAAACTTTCATTTCACTTTCTTTTCATGCATTGACCTAATACTATCCCCATATATGGTTATAAATTGTCTGACAATATCCTTGTGTGTGTGTTGATCTTCAAAAGAAACAAGTGATAACTCTTTTTCTTTGATTACTTTTTCCAATTTCAGTTAGACTAGTGTATAACGCCTCCAAGTCATCTTCATACATGTTCTGAAAACAAAATATGTAAACATTTAGTGGCATTTTAAAGTTATTGGTAGTCATGTTATCATACAAATAGAAAACTTCATATATAACTTGCATACGAGATAAATTGAGGGGGGAGTTAAGGGGACAGGTTGCGGGCATGGTGTTCGGACTTTTTAACAAATTCCACTCCTTACATTGCATTGTTGCTGACAATTAAGATCCCATATTTAAAAATATTAGACACGCACCTGTGATGGCAGGTCAGTCTGCAAAATGTCGACACAAAGTAATGTAGTCAATGGTCAATAAAGATTTGTAAGCGAGTAAAATAGTGTAAACGTGCATAAATCATTCATAGGAAGTTTCTACACACTGCCCTCGTCATGTTGACAGCGAAACGTGTAACGAATAACCTCATTTTTAAGTAAACAATGTGGCTTTCTCTTCAGACAACATTCATAATCTTGAATGAAATGAATATACACGATCCTCGGCAGTAGAAGGCTAAAATAATTTAAAACAAACTTACCTCAAAATATAAGCAACACACTTCTATATTAACGTGTTTTGTTGGACTGATGACACTGACTTCTATCATAACAAGGTGCCCGACCAGCTGTTCGTGACAAGCTCAAAATTGACGTCGACTAAACGTTCTAGCCAATCACGTGTCGAATAGCACAAAATAGCACTGGTATGTCGAATGATCTGATGTTAATGACGTTTTCCTTGTTCCGCGATAAAATTGTAGAAAGAGCCCTAAAGCCTCTTTGATGCTAACAGATTTTACTTCCTTGTCATGGCAAAAATCTTGCTTCCTTCAACTTTGATCCCTATTATTTCCTGTGCCTTAGGTGTTATCGGATTCTTTGGAAATACATAGTCTTATGTGTTGATGGAACCTATGTCTGATGATTTTTGCTGTCTTCGCGACTTAATTAACACTCCATATCCATGTATATCAAAAGCCATTTGTTGAGGTCCAACTACATAATGGGCTACAATTGTTCTTCGCAACAAAGGCAGGTGGTCAGCAGTCATCTTGAATGATGGCAGAGTGAAGCCTTCCTCAAAACGGTTAGGAAAGAGTGTGTCCAATGATGACACTATATCTGGTCCTTTTTTGGCCCAGCTGAAGAGAACCAATCAATGTATATTCTTTTATATCATTATTCAATAATACCTCATCAGTCAGTCATGCATCAAAAGCATCAGCTGAAGATGATGGAACTGCTGTTGAAGACTCACACTGAAATTAAAATAGAAATTAATGAGATTTATTATAAATTCTCTTAACTGTTTTCTATAATCCAAGAGGGGGAAATGGAAATTAAAACTTCTTTGTATTCTTATCAATTAGCCTGTTTAATTACCGTGCACAATTTGGCGTTTATAAAAATTTTAACAGCAATCCAGGCATTTACACTATCACAAGTAATGTTTGTATCTTTCAATATAATTTATTTTCCAATGTCCTCTGAACTAAAAAATATTTTGTGCTAGACAATGACGAGTTCCTTGAACAAGGTGACCATGTGAACAGATTGAAATCTTTATATCAGTGTTGCAGTTTTTGCAGGATAATATATAGTTATCAAAGGTACCAGGCTTATAATTGATACGCCAGTCGCGCGTTTCGTCTCCAAAAGACTCGTCAGTGACGCTCAGATCAAAATAGTTAGAAAGGCAAACAAGTATAAGTGGCATCGACCTTAAATTGCACTTTTGTTGTTGTGTAGACTTTGAAATCTTTAAAATACACGTATCAGCTGAAAACAGTTTTGAATCCGATCAAATTACAAGACCAGAAATTAAAAATTATGAAGGACAATTTCATTGACTTTAACGATGTCTTATGTGAAGAAGGCCGCAACCGTGAGTTGTCGTTTGACAGTAAATTCATTGACTATTTAGTAGGGAATATTACTTACATATTCTGTGAAGTAAAATCACAAAAATACTGAACACCGAGGAAAATTCAAAACTGACAGTCCCTAATCAAATGGCAAAATCAAATGACAAAACACATCAAACGAATGGACAACTGACTTGGTACAGGCATTTTCAAATGTAGAAAATGGTGGATTTAACCTGGTTTTATAGCGCGTAACCTCTCACTTGTATGACAGTCGCATCAAATTCCATTATATTTACAACGATTTGTGAACAAAACAGACATTATAGGTAATTGCCTGCAAGTCCGTCGTGCCTTAGCACAAAAAATACGGAAATTACTTAAATTTTCCGTCGTAGGATGTTGATTGAACCATCTTTCAGACATCGTCTGTTACCACATGACTTGCACCATCCTGCAGTTGAACAGCTTTTGTTAGAGGAGACATCAGCTCTCACAATAAAGTCTTTCTAACTTGCTGGTCTCCGAAAAGCTAAGACAGGAGGTTAAGGAAAGATCTCAGATAATTTAGGGTGCTTGGCAATAGTTTGCCAATTGGTATGGATCAAACGTGAAAGGTTAGCAAAGGCAGGATTGTATGTTAAAACAAATGGAACCATTTTGTTGGGACTCTTCTGTTTGTATTGTAATAGGTCATTGCGGCTGTTATTGTTAGCACGTACAAATCCCTTATCTATGTCCCATTTCTTATAACCTCGTTTGGTCAAAAATCCGCGAAGTTCCTGTAACCGCTTAGTGACAGCCTCCTCATCCCGGAGCTGTTACACACAGTAACGCCCATCAAGGGCCAGCCGTTTAATGCAATATTGTTCTACTAGAGGTTTGCAGAGTCCAGGAAACGGACCTCTATCGTAGCCTAGGCGGCTCCATCTGACTCATCAAGGGGTCTATTTGCGTACCCTGGAAGAAGAGGGTGGCACGGCCATTGCCCGGAAACCTTGTCTTTCAACTAAGGCTGCCTCATCAGTTGTAACCATTGCCGCGGCGGCACAGGGCTGCTCTTTTACTACTGGGGTATCCAAAACCACGCTTCTCTCGGGGAGAGAAGCAAAACTACCGGACTCGGCCCCAGCTGAGACCAAGTTGTCTGTCACTGTTGTAGCTAGGAACTATGATTTCATTTTCTGTAAGATCTCAAGGCTGAGGTTATCCTCCATCTTGCTGTACCTTTCAGTAAACATATCCTTATGCGACGACGTCAGGAAGTAGAGGATACTGGACACAACCCTTCAATGCAAGATGCAGACGGGACTGCTGATGTCACACAACGGCTGAATTTTGAACCAGGCCTGTGTAGGCCATCCCATCTCCCTACAAACTGTTCTGAAGACAGGCATCTCTTCCCCAGGTTGGGGGTAACCAGTGGTCACCCTGACGTGTATCCTTAGGAATTGCACCAAGTCATCAAAAGAAGCTGAGGTCTAACCAGTGAGCCACTGCGCCAGAACCATCACCATATTTCCCCTGTACCGTGATTCCTCATGAGATGCGGCTCTTGTGTAGGGGCAAACATGTAAGATAGATGCTCCCCTAACACGTGTCTCTTGACACAACAGGACAGCCGCGAACAGGGCAGTGCTGATCTCTTTGACTCAGAATGTAGGTTCTTTCCATTCTGCCACTCCTGGGGCACCTATAATCGTAATACCCTGCAGGATCTTCATTAGCTACAGGTGCACTGTCTTTGTCATCTACCTCCTCCTCTAAAAGTTCAACTGGAGGCAAGGTTACCTGATCAACTGGAGGCAAGATTGCCTGTGTACCTTGGACCTGGAGTGTGCTGGATGTGGAGGCCTCTTCCACTAGCACGAAGCCCACACCCGACACCAACTCATATGTTCCGCCGATGGCCTCCATGGTGGTTCCTCGTCCCAATCTGGGTTGAAGGGTCCCAGTTTGCAATTTAACATTATTATTGTAGTCAGACCTACCTCCCAACTTGGGATCTTCCTGTACTTTGTTTATTTCTTTGTCTCCTTTGTTTGACATTCTGGAAAGACAAAGATTAAAAACATTAGCTTTTATTTATGACCAGTTACACCCCCGTTATTTGCAGGGGGTAGCTGTCTATCAGTTAACGAACAGTTAGAAGTATAGATGTCTATCTCTCCCCCCCCCCCCCCCCCCCTTTTAAAGGGTGACTGGGGAATAGAAATATGGTCACTATTGGTCTTCTTGTCCTTGCCAAAGTGGGGCGTCCGTTTGGTTGTGCGGGATGTATCAAGTACGCAGCCACGGTCCGGTCAGAATGGAGACGTTAAATCCGATGCCTCGTGTAGAGAGAGTGCCATGCTCTCTACACGATAAGAATCCTTGCAACAACTATTTGAGGGGTCCGTAGGAGACCTGTTGCATGGCCAAATGTCTGTTCCTATCCACTATATCCTCATTTTCCAGTGGCAGTCTAAATTTCCCCGACCATTATCCCGGACGGCCTCAATTACAGTACCTAACTATTGTATTGTTAATTTGTTCTCGTCCTGAACATGCATGAAATATTTGCCACTGGACGTTAAGCAACCAACAATCAATCAATCTATCTCTTCCACCTCGGTTACAAATATACCTTTACGTGTCAGGTGAAACCAGTCTTCACATTGGTCACATTGCACCATAATTTCACCAGTGTCTGGGCCCCTACATATACAGTATTGTTTAGTGGTAGTCTTTGTTTTTGGGGCAAGAACATCTATACCTAGAATAAACTGTTCATGACAGGTTCTCAGCCATGCGGGAATATTCCTGTCTTTGCATAGCTTTAACCTGTCATGGTTTCTGTTGAAGACCACCCTCTGTAGTTTTACCTTGTACACATAGGGAGTAACTTGACCAATAATTATACCAGGCCCCTTCCATGGTGAGCTTAATTTTTCTTTTAAAACAACAATGTTGTAATCCATTTACAAGAAACATAGAAAATAACTCGTATGATTTGAAAGCTTGAAAACACTTTGCTACTCTATGGCTTCACATAGAAAAAAAGGCTCATATTGTATCAATATTAAAAGTAAAACTTTACTAAACATATTGTTGATTCAAAATGGCAGGCATAGCAATTAAAAAAGATAACAATGGCTGTCCCCGAAAAATGGGCAGTCATGACTTTTAATTTTGCAAAGAACTTCATCTCTTTGACAAGATGAGCCACAGGGAGCAAACTGGTTCTCTTGTATTTGATGCGTTTCCCTCAGTTTTAGTTTGAAACCCGGATTTGATTTTTCTCAATCGATTTATGAATTTCGAACAGCGGTATACTACTGGTACGCATAATTATTGTTGTAGATGAATTTAATAGGTTTTTTTCAGGAAAAAACACATGTCAAATAAATTTCACATTATTGTTTTTTGATAATTTGTTGCATGATTTGAAATAAAATTTATAAACCATTCAATTTTTTTTTCAGTGCCCATGACAGCTCGACGTTCATTCAGTGGAACGTAGAGAGGTATAACAAAGTTTGATGACGTCAACTTCAGTGTTGGAATCAATAATCTGTCAAACTATAAAAGTACAGGGAAGTTTGTGGTTGAGAAGGAAGAACTTTGCATGACATCAATGTTAATGTACGCTTGTACCAATGGTGCTCACTTTTACATTTACCTGAATGTTAATGTGATATCGATGACAGAGATTGGTTTAGTTTAAACATATTTTATTTGCTAAATATCAGCAAAATGGATGAGACACAAGTAAATCATACTTATGAAGTCTTCTCCATATTACAATACAAGTATATATACAATAATAACATTATGAGCATGCATGTAAAGCTAACAAATTCATTAAATATTATACGAACTATAAATAAAAAGAAAAAAAAGAACAAGAAGAATGGAAAAGGAGGAAGAGAAAAAGAAGCAAATTATATTTTCTGTGATGTTGACTTAGGTTTGATGGTGATGATCATCCGTGCCGGTAGCAATAATATTTTATGAAGGTACTAGAAATCTGTTAGACCTTTTAATAAAACCTTGAACATGTTTGAAAATTAGGAGATTTTGTTCATTCGAAAGTTCAAGATCTCCGCAAGTTAATAGTTTAGTATCAATAATAAAGTTTTCAGTAAGCCAATTAAGATTCTTAAGTAAAATTTCTCTACATGTAGTGTATTTTGGGCAAACTAAAAGAAAATGATGAACATCCTCAATATCAGACCCACACTGACACGAAGGATCCAGTATAATGTTAGCTTTGAAAAGGTCAGAGTTCAAAAATGAAGCGGAACATCGCAATTGAGTTAAAATAATATTCAGTTTCCTCGGACCGTACATATAATACGGCGCAACTCTACTCTGAACACTTTCATTTTTCAATTCTCTCTTAAATTTAGATATAGAGTCGGTGTTTCGAATTTTTAAGTCAAGCTTATTCCATTCTCGTATTGTGGATGGAATAAAAGATTCAGTGGTAAGGGAAAGTCTACAAAATGGAACAATGATATTTTGACCGTTTCGCAACGGATAGTTGGTTGTACTTTGTATACATGGGGGGACAAGATTACACAGGTACTGAGGTGCATGTTTTTTATTTATATTATAAAACATCTGTAATTTTCTTCTTCGTCTTTCATATAAAGATTCCCAGCCAACCTCAGAGTACAGAGTATCAGTTTTAGTGAAGATTGGTAGACCTGTTACAATTCTTGCGGCTTCCAATTGCAAATTTTCTAATTTATTTGAATAACATATCCCACAATTATCCCACACTTCCGTGGCATATTCAAAAATGGGTCTAATAAAAACTAGATAAAGTTTTTCTAAATTATTACGAGACAGTCGATATTTAAGTTTACGCAGAACATTAAGGTGTTTCTTTACACTTGTAATTATACTTTCAATATGATTGTTCCATTTTGCGTCACAACTAAAGGTAACTCCCAGGTGCTTATGCGATGTATTTATAGGGATAGTTTTATCATTTAGGGAAAAGTTGAGATCTGGTATCTCAATATTTGAAAATATCATAATTTCTGTTTTATCAGGATTAAATGACATAAGCCATTTAGTTGACCAAACATCCAGCTCTTTCAGGTCGCGGTCGATCACAGATTTAATCTGTTCACCATCGCTACCGGAATAACTGAATGAAGTGTCGTCTGCAAATAGCCTACACAGCGATGTAAGCTTATCAGCAATATCATTAATATATAAAACAAAGAGAAGAGGGCCCAAAACAGATCCCTGGGGTACACCTGCTGACACATTACAAAAGGAGGAGGACGAATTATTCAGTACTACTCTTTGTTTCCTGTCATGCAGATAATCTTCAAACCACTGTAATAAGGTTCCATCAATACCATAGGCTTTTAGTTTGTGAATAAGACCTCTATGCCAAACTTTGTCAAACGCTTTAGAGAAATCACAGAAAACAAAACAGTTTATTTCTTTTTTTTCCAAAGAGTTTAAGATGCAGTTGTATATTTCTAAAAGTTGATGGACGGTTGAATTTTGGGGAAGAAATCCGGATTGATATTCATAAATTAATTTGTTAGCGTGTAGATGATTATACAAGTGCTTAAAAACAACTCTTTCCATTACTTTTCCAACACAACTAATAAGAGAAATTGGTCTGTAATTTGAAGGCAAGGATGAATCCCCCTTTTTGAAAATAGGTATTAAATTAGCTATCTTCCAACTGGTTGGATATTTGCCTTCTCTTAAAGATTTATTGAATATAATGTTTAGCGGAACTGCAACCTTTTCCGGACATAACTTAAGCATTTTATGGCTGATCACATCTGGGCCTGATGCCTTGTTTGGATCTAATATCTGGATAATATCTATGATTTCTTGTGTATTTATTTTGATTTCCGAAAATTTACTATCAGTTTTTGTTTTAAATTCGGGTAAATTTACATGTTCTTCATCAAGTTTTGAAATCATACTAAAATATTTGTTTAATAAGCTGCATTTATCCTCATCTTGATATACGACGTCGTTTAGTCCATTATCATTTATAATATTTTGGAGAGGGGGTATGTTGTCCGAATTTTTATTTGATTTAATCAACATTTTCATAAGTTTCCAATACATTTTTGAGTTCGGGGAGTTTTCTAGTATAATACTGTCCAAATTTGTTTCAAACTTTTCTTTGGCTATTTTTTTCATATTATTTACTTTATTTCTCTGTTGCTTGTACCTCAAAATGTCATTTTCAGTCTTGGATTTAACTGCCTTTTTTCTTAATCGGTCTCGAATCCGAATTTCTCGTCTTTTGTCGTTATGTCTTACAGTTATTAGTTTAGTAGGGATACACTCTTTGGCTATTTTCAAAAATTCTATTGTAAATATTTCACACAACTCGTTGGTGTTTTTAGTGTCCGGAAGCACTGTGTTCCAGTCTATTTCATCTAACTTCTCCGCAAATTTTGATTTATCAGCCCTATCATAGAGCCATATTTCTCTTTTAAAAGATTTAAAATCGGACATTGGACATTCGAGAAATGCAATAGGTGCATCATGATCACTAATATCGGATGGGGTTTTTAGAACATTAGAAAAGGAACATGTCATAGAGTCACTTATTATAATCGGATCTAGCAGAGTGCTACTATGGTCCGTTATTCTAGTAGGTAGCTTAATTACATTGGTTAGATTGAACAAATTTAATGTGTCAATCAGTTTGTTGTTGTGCGCTGTAAGTAAGTCAGAGTTCAAATCGCCCGTAATAACCATCCTCTCATTGACCTGTAATCCCATTCCGATTGCATGATTTAAACGTGTCCAGTAGTTATTATCTGAATTAGGCGATCGATAAGTGTGACATAATAAAAATGTTTGGCCTCTAACATGGATATTTACAAAAAGGGATTCATCGTCTATTGTTTCGAGTGCATTAATGCGTTTAAGTCCAATACCATCTTTAACATAGATAAGTAAACCACCACCAAAGCTATTTCTATCTTTTCTCACGATATTTGAAGAGAAAGAGTCTAGTTGTATGTTGTCATCAGCGATGTTGGGATCTAAGTGCGTTTCTGTTAATGTTACAATATCAAATTCGTCACAAAAATTATTTAGAAATGCTAGTTTATTTCTGACGGATCTAATGTTCAGACTACAAATGGAAATAAAATTTTCTGACGTATTTGTGTCGTTAAATGACGGTGTATTCGATTCGTTACGAAGATTTGGACCTGGGTTTGTTTCAACATTTCCAATTATGAGGATAAAATGAAGTACATACAACAGAAAAATAATGTCTGATCTTGGACTTACTGTTTGTAAAACCGAGAGATTGAAGACGATGAAACTGCAGCGTAAGTTAGTAAAAAGTATATCTGAATAGGAATCCATTTTTATACGTGCTAAAGGTTTACAGTATTTTCTTCGATTATTAAATATACCTACAGCAGCCCTGTAATCTTGAACGCTGTTACCCATTGACTGAAACAGCCGTAACAGGGGATAAGAAAGGACTGTTGTAGGGAAGCATTACCAAACCGGCACACAAATCATCATCATCATCATCATCATCATCATCATCATCACAGGAAAACACAACAAAATAAAAAAAACAAAAAGATTCAAAAAATAATTTGAACAGTATAAAAGCATGAGAAGTGAGTTTGACATACATGGAAGTCATGATCGTTGAATGAAAATGGGATTCTGTAATATTGAAAAAAATTAGTACTATACTTACAGGGAAAAACTAGACAAAAAAAATTAAATTGAAACTGTATTGATATTAAATAAGGCACTAAGTATGAATGCCAATGAGAAAACTGTACACGATAAAGTTCAAACTATTAGACCTGGAAGTAAACAAGTTTTAAATTACAAGTTTGGTAGCCAGAACACATATTTAATTAGCCAGAGGAATGGGATATAGACGTTTCTTTAAAATCTATCATTATTTTTTGTAGTTTTATAGCTATCATTGTTGTTATCAGTATTAACTCAAACTTCCATATATGCTATTGGTTTTACATCTAAATCAAACATTACAAAAAACAGCAAAGACAATAAACATTAAAGTACAAATTACCACAGCATACACAATAAACATATATACATTGACAACCGAACAGGAATACAATACAAAAGGTCAAGGCAAATGGCTCATATAATAATAGACAAATTTCATCTTGCATTACAGCTATTCTTTACGCTTTGTTTTTTTTATTCATTCTGAAATTATGCATTTATTAAATACTGATACACTGCTATGGTGAGCTATCCGTCGATAGGTATTTAAATTGATCATTTGTGTAGAGTTTGGTAAGAGTATTTACTGGATTTCTACAGTGTACACTAATATATTACATGCTGTTGACAATTGTACTGGTTGTATATGAACTATAAATAAAAGAAGATTGGACGGAAAAATAATAGAAAATAAGGAGTTAACATTTATAAGATTCGATTATGTCCTGTACTTATTACTGATTTTGTAATTTTAATATATGTACCTGTTACGTACATAAATGTTTGATTTAATTTTTCTTTTTATAAAACTGTAAACGGCGAACCAGCGCCTTACTTTTAGCATGAATTTTACCATATAAAGATAGCCATTAATAATACAAATGAGAAACTTGAATACCATGTTGAAAGTCATAATAAGTAATAACTGATCTATTTTCATAAGGTTATTAAACAGGACAATAACCCTGTTAGCAGTTTTTAACGAATGTATGTTATTGCGTATAAAGGCAGAAGATGACGAGGGATGGAGTTAAAGGGAAAATTTGCATGTTTAGCAGAAAAACAAAACAAGAAAGAGATGGGATCCAAACTATAAACGCATACTATGATATGCTTCGTCCGAATTATTATTGCTTATCAAAATTCAATGACATAAGTGTACCAGCTGCTGTTTATTAAATAGAAGAGTTAACTTAAGTCTTCTTCATAATTAAGAGTGAATAAGTGTCAATTTTCATGGTAGAGGAAAACGCTAATTTACTTTATTCATAGAGATGTGTTATATAGTGTGATCACTTTCGTTCATTATTTTTTATTTAATTAGGATTTTTTTGGACATGAATACTCTATTTGTAAATGGCAACACCTTGATTAGCACATATGATACTTATTAGGAAACGTGAAACAATGCGAAACAAATAAGAATTGAGTTTATTAAAGTTTTGAAAAGTTGATGAGATCCTGTACTCTAGTCTCCAGAGTTGTTTGAGTTTGTGCTGTCTTCACCTTGACGGATTGTTGCCTCAAGATCAGAAATATCTTGGAGATCGTTGATTATTCGTTTATTACTGTTTGCAGTCAGTTTGACAAAGATTCGACCGTCCATGGTCCAGTATGTATTGATTTTATTGTTAAATTTTAGAGCGGCTAATTTTTTGACGAGGTTTGTCCTAAATTGGGTCAAGTTTTCTGTAATGAAGGTACCATTTGGATCACCTTTTAGAGCCTTTTTGTTTGAGTATACTAGTTGTCTACTTCTGTAGGAAATGAATCGTACAATCACTTGAGTCTTTCCTTGTTTGACTTTGCCAATGACATGTGATCTTCCTATGTCTTGGATACCAATATCAAGTTTGAGTTTGTTTTTACATATATCCAATATGATGTTGTCAGTATCGACAGGATGTACAATTTTACCTCCACTGAGTCGGTCTACAGGAATAGGGATATTATTGAAACGAAGACTTGTCCTTCTAGAGTACTGTTCTTGAATTTCAAGTCTGTTCTCTAGTTCTGCAACCCTGTTATAAAGGAAGTTGATATCGTTGTCTCGTTCTTTGTTTGATGTTACTTGATCTTTAGTGGTGCTTTGTAAGGCTGAAAGTTGGATAAATTGCATAGTGATTTGTTGCTGTTGTTTTTCAATTGTTTTATTCTGACTGTCGATTTTGTGTAAAAGTGGTTCCATTTCGTCCATAACACATTTTTTGACCTCCGTTTGTATAATTGGCACCAAGGTTTCACTTATTTGTTTTGACAAAATAGGCATAATAGTGTTTATGACCTCTGGACTGCTTAGGGCCTCCAGGACTCTATCAGCAACAGACTTTCTAAGTGAAGCCGCTTTTTTGGGTATATCTAAATCGGTAAGATCACCTAACGAATTGCCTCGCCTTCGGAGTTGTCTTGTCCGCTGTTTAAGTGTCGCTGGGAGGGTATCGGGGCTGTCTGGATGGGGTCTCTTGTTACAAATAGACTCTTGTGTGGTTATTGTAAGACCTGGTTGAGAGCAAGTTACCAAAATATCATCTTGGCTTTCATCTGGCAAGTCCTTGTTTACATTTGTGGGGGACGCCATATTGTTTTCACTCATTACAAAATCTGCACGGAGCTAAGCTCAGTAAAATATAATGTTTACATCAAAGTTTGTTCACTGATTTTCAGTTCAGATAAACATTAAAGTATTCAGGAATGAAATAAATGACAGTTTTCAGGAAAAATAATGCGTTATCCATCAATTATATCCCATTTTCGAGGACTGTTCGTTTACCCTACCATACCATTTGACGCATGCCCATAAGATTGGTTACACCAATAGTCCTTCTGACGTGACCCATACCGGTACTGTTGGTGTCGCACTACAGTTACGTCTTAATGATAGTATCTGGGTATCCAATCCTAGTAACATGTATATGAAATGCGGCCGATGGTCGACATAAACAATTTTAAAAATTAAATATACCATTAACATACTTGTATCAGTTTGAATCTACAACCAATGATGAGCAATACTACATGTGTCTGCATAGTTTCAAGATATCGGCCACAAGGATTGGTTATACCAGTTATCCCCCTTGTTCAATGCAACTAACCAGTACTGTTGCTGTAGTACGACAGTAACATCTTAATGATAGTCTGGGTATACTATTATAATACATATAAAACAGTAGGCGGAGTATGGTCAACATTGACAATTATGAAAATTAAATAAAACATTAACTTTATAAGTAAAACAATGTTCCTGCTTATAGACAAAATCAACAACCGTCTTTCCGTAGATTCCAGTATATCTCTGCAACCTTAGAAATATAATTTCTTTATTGAGAATTTAAAATTTTCGCATTACGTTAATGATTTATAGAATGAAGGCATTTTAAATATTTGTGTTGTAATGCTTGAAGACCGAATAGTTAAACAGAAAACATGCATTTTGACTTGCATCAATCATTCATATCAGAGATATACTTGAGAAAACGCTTTATTGAGGAGAAAAAGAGCTGTGTACAAACAGATGATCACGTTTCCGGACCTTGATGTTAAGCAAATGTATGCCCTACTGGATGAGGAGTGTCGGGGATATTATAAAATTAACTTCGTCATCACAGAAAGTGGACGCAGTAGAAAGACGGGATTTCAAACTTCTTGAATAGTTCCGTTTACATGACTACAGGTTGTCGTTATCATCTTATGGTCTGGTTAGTATATTACTAATATATATAGACCGGCATTCCTTTACCTACTTGGCGAATAAAAATTAAAAAAAAAAATAAGTGTCATTGCTGTCTTTTTCGTCTGGTAAGTACGTCATTTAAATATTAAAAAAAAAAACATGTATTCGTTGACCTTCATGAAGAAATGAAATAGAACATAAAATGACATTTCTGTCTGGTCTGGTTAATATGTCATTTAAACATTAAAAAATGAAATATGAAATCCTTTTCATAGATACAAATAAAAAACTGTTTGGGAGCATAATAAATTAGACGTTTTTGGACTGAAACAACTACACACATAGACTCCTCATAAAGAAACTGTACAAGTTTTTATATCATGTTTAGGACCTTCATCCATTTACAACATCGACAAACCTTGTGGCATTGAAAATGATTACAAAAATGTCATGCTTAACAGTTCATAGGCATTAAAAGTGCTAAAAACTGGCTTCGGTCAACAAAATGTGGATGTAGTCCTGGTGGTCTGTTTGTATGATCCAAAATCAAAATAATAATATTGGCTTGCGCTTCGGACGCATGAAATTCATAACGTGTTGTTTTCATTTTTTATCACACCTGCCAAATGCACCAAATGTTATAGGCTTTTTAGATGTAGATTTACAAAATTTTAGCATTGCAAAATTATCAGTTTCTAGAATTCATGTCATTGATGAGAATAGCTTAAAAGCTCAAAAGGCAGCTTACAGAAAAATAACGACCCAACATTTAGATTTAAAGGCGTAAATATATATCGTCAGCTGACTGTATATCAGGCACTGATTCTCGATACAAGTCGAAATGAGGACACCAACTCGTTTGTCAAATTAGTTAATATCATAAAGTGGATCTGATCACATATCAAGCCCAAGACCTCAACAAACAGATCAAAATGATGAAATAAAAAAAGATTGTCGGCAAAATCGTTTCTATTCGTTGATAGAATGATTAATGTTGTCAACATTCGCGGAGGAGAGAATGGTTGTCAATCAGTCAAAGTATAAATCTAGGAAGATAGTTGATCTGATTAATCATAACATATGACAATTACGGTCTTGACGAGGAACACAAAGTGATCCTAAAAAACTTAACCTGGTATTTCTTTACCAATGATAACAGTAATGGATCTAACTTTAACACAAATGCCTACATGATACCTGGTACAGAGCATCAGATTGACCAGACCAATTGAAATCCACTGGATGATTTCGCATAACAGCACCTACCGCAAATTCGGCCCACAGTATTGACTGAAACAGCACACACATAAACTTCAAATATAGAAAACAGTATAAATATTTCTCATTTCATGTTTGGGACCTTCATCCATTTACAACATCGACAAAGCTTATGACATTGAAAATGAAGACCGTGCAGGAAATGATTACAAAAATGCCATGCTTAACAGTTCACAGGTATTAAAAGTGCTATAAACTGGCTTCTATCAACAAAATGTGGATGATGTCCTGATGGTCTGTTTGTATGATCCAAATAAAATTATAATATTGGCTTGCGCTTCGGACGCATGAAATTCATAACGTGTTGTTTTCATTTTTATCACACCTGCCAAATGCACCAAATATTTATAGGCTTTGTAGATGTAGATTTACAAAATTTTAGTATTGAAAAATTATCAATTTCTAGAATGCATGTCATTGATGAGAATAGCTTAAAAGCTCAAAAAGCAGCTTACAGAAAAATAACGACCCAACATTTAGATTTAAAGGCGTAAATATATATCGTCAGCTGACTGAATATCAGGCACTGTTTCTTGGTACAAGTCGAAATGAGGACACCAGCTCGTTTGTCAAATTAGTGAATATAATAAAGTGTATCTGATCACATAATAAGCCCAAGACCTCAACAAACAGATCAAAATGATGAAATAAAATAGATTGTCGCCAAAATCGTGTCTATTCATTGATAGAATGATTGATATAAGCCGAAATGAGGACACTAGCTCATTTGTCAAATCAGTTATTATCATAAGGTGGACCTGATCAACACCTCAATGGAAATAAAGAAATATGCAGACATGACTGTAAAGAACCAAATGGAACTATTGATTTTGGTGTCCATACAATCAAGATAAAAGAGGAACATTTTGTGTCACAACTTCTCCTTGTAGATGTTATTTGTTTAGTCATCAACTACTGACAAAACCTTTGATTCAGGATTTAAAAGTTGTTTCAGCTTTAAAAGTGGTTGATTTGACGCCACGGTATTTTATATGAAAGAAACGTTCGCTTTGCTTTAGTTGCTTAAATGATTGTTCCATAGTAAGTAATCGGACCAAATCGTATTAATACGAGAAGACATAGGATTCCGACCCCGACTATGATCCGTTAAATCTCTACGAGTAGACATGTGTTACTTATTGAAAATGCCATTTTCTTTCAGAATCAAGTCTCACTTTGTCTTCTGTTGATTAATTTGATAGAAAGAAATTGTATTATATGTCGGGAGGGAAGCGGATAACGTCATGTTATCAAATCCAATAAATGTTTGTGCAGCTTATGTCACGTTGTGAATGTATATTTCTTCCTAATAATATTAATAGTACATCAAGATGAGGCCATTGATTTTGATATTGATTTCAATGAAATGTTAAATTTTACACTGCCACCTCTAGGTGAAGTTAACTTTGAAACCGAAGAGGCTACCTGACCAAAGAGACAATGCACCCTCAAAAACAGAAGGAATAGTATTTATGAGTATTTTCCTGTTTTGAAAAAGTGATCTTATGTATTAAACGAACATCTTTACAATAAAAAATTCAAAAATGTAAATAGATAATAAATGATTTTTGTTTGTGGTTCAGCTGGTGTCCATTTTATTATAATCAACCATAATATTATTTCTGGGAAAATTTATTATCTAATAATTTTTCCTTATTACGGAAATACTTGTATGTAATACATGTTCCATTACCATGTTATTTTTATTATGGTAATGGATAAAATATTACATTAAAATATTTCAATATGGAAAAAATATCACATTTTCAAATTTCCAAGGAAGACATAATATATAGGAAGAAATATTTCATCACAACGTGACATATAATTATTGCAAAATAATTTTGTCGTTTGTGTGTAGGATTAAGGATGTACTTAGGTGATCTTAGGTGAAATTAAATAAATCAAGAATTTAAAATTGCAACTATAAGCTGCAAGAGTATTAGTTGAGGATCAAAATACGCTAAAAATATTGATAGGTCATGGAGCTCCTTTTCGAGATATTTGATTTATAAAATATGGCGGGAAAAGGCTGACTCTGACTTTTACCTTATATTTGCATTGGTATTATTTGGGTCTCAAATCAAAAGAAAGAAAATCAAGAATCTGATTATATTTTGTCACATGACCTTTCATGAGCTATTAAGTCTTATATTAAAAAATAAATAGGTGTTATGGGGCAAAATATTTTACATTGTATCGTATGGAAACACACCAAGGAGTCCGAACATCTGACACAAATTCCAAAACCTCACCTTAGTACATCCTTAAATATTGTCCGCTTACAGCTAATTGTGTCTTTGGTCTTAATGTTATTATTAATATCCGGACGATATTTACCCACGATATGTTGTCAATATATGTGAAATAGTATCCTTTAAAGAAAGGGCAATATTTAATATGAAAACATGTCCATCATATAAAGGACAGTATTCAACGGGAAGAAGTGTACACTCTCAATATACCTGCAAAATGTATACATAGGTTTAGATCTTGTTCAAAATTTTCTTCGTTCAAACGAACATATTTATTTTATATACTAGACTATATAATTTCTGTATTCCGTCTACCCATTCTGCTTCTTATCTCGTTCATATATAGAATGAATGCTTAGCCATGTAGAAACACAATTGTTATATATGCTCATTGCCATGGTAACCATACACTTCATTTTCAGTAGAACCCTTTAAAATCCAACTTGGTGTGTCGTCAAATTGCACCGATGAAATCCCTAAAAATAAACAGAGAACACAGTTCCCACCTAACAGCATTTATATGTCAAAAATAAAATATGTGCTACCAGTAGTTCAAATACGACAAATAATTACCCTTGATCATGTAGAAATTTGTTATCATGAGTGTAAAATTCGACTAGAACAAGAACAAGTCTTTAGTGTTAAACTTGAAACTGAAAGTATCTTTTAACAGCAGACATTCGAAATGGTTTGCAATTTTAGCACAAACTGCACTAAAGGCGAGTGTTCTGACGATGTAAATGATATCAACACATTGAATTCCAATGACAAAAGTATAATTTTAACTGAATCCGGTTTATTGCCAAAGAAATTTACTGATGTTTATATATGTTCAACCAATTTAATCCAACTAATTACATTTCTCTTCTTATGCCCCTTATCTACTCAAATTAGTAAGTCAGCCTTATTGTTTTGTTGCCTCATCCTTTTAACAGTACATTGTATAGTTCATTGACCAACAGTGTTCCTAAATTGTGTTTTTATATTGTTCTTTAATTTTAGATTTGTTCTCTTTCACAAGTATTTCTCCTTTTTTTCTTCAATGTAAGCTTTCATACGGTATGTATCACAATCATCAACTGGAAACAAACTTAGACATAAGAGATTTGCTTAAAATCTTCCTAGGATGCTGTCAAAGGTATGAAGATGAAGAGCACTCTTGTTTACCAACAGCTGTGGCCTAACATGCACCTGTTGATTTTGTGTAAGGTTTTCATGACATTCAGGAACCACTTGATGTTGCGTCTTTTCAGACTCGAGCTGACTTGTTCGTTGATACTTTGTCCTCTTTCTTTTTAACTGTAGAAAAATTCAGTTATGCCAGTATGATGATTATATATTATCTGTTTATCGTTCTATAACTGGTCTTTCCCCCTCCCTAAGACAGTTTTACGCTTGACGAAAGCAAGCTTGAAAACGTCTCCAATCGGAACTACTCGGCCTTTTCTGTTCAACGAAGAAATAAACTCGTATGTATTAGGCGGTTAAATTGCACTATTTTATAAATCACATGACGATATTTGACATGATATCACATGACATGAAAATGGGCGATCGAGACAGAGATTTACGCATGTCATAAGAAATTCTGTTAGTGAACTGAACGATGAAAAAACTCCCAACTCAAAATGGTATGAAATGAATGGCCTCAACACCGGCTTCAGAACTACGTTTTAAACTGACACCTAAAAGAGAGCCAGTGATATGATCTCTTGTTCACCCAATTGAGAAGTTAAATACTTTTAGTTTGATTGATTGATTAATTGGTGTTTGTTTTACGCAGCATCTTTGAGACGTTTCCTTCGAATTCCACAAAATTTTGTTCACATAAAGGACAATGAAATTTAGTCTGCCACGGGAAAATACGGGTTCATTTCATATTAACCTTACCATTCATACACAGCGGTCTTGACGTTTGGATACTAAATATTGACACTGTTGATCATCTTATAGTGTACTTTTATATTGACACTGTTGATCATCTTATAGTGTACTTTAATACTTGCACTGTTTAGTCTCTTTATGGTGATGTCCATTTCACGTGGTATGGTACTTGTACATCCTGTCATTCTGTGTTAGTGCTTTGGTACAATTTAAGTGTTCTTTTCATTCGTTTTTGCTGGTGTGCTTCGTTTATATGCCTTTATGTTTCTCTTTATTTATATATTTGTATTTGCTGTGGTGACTGCTGTATCTTCTATGTTTGACATGTATACCCATAAAATTGAGATTGGAAATGGGAAATATGTTAAAGAGACAACAACTCGACCAAAGAGCAAACAACAGCCGAAGGCCATCAATGGGTCTTCGATACAGCGAGAAACTTCCGCACCCGGAGGCGTTTTTCAGTTGGTCCCTTTACAAAAATGTATACTAGTTCAGTGATAGTGACAGTCATACTAAACTCCGAAATATACACAAGAAACTAAAATTTAAAATCATACAAGACTAATAAAGGCCAGAGGCTCCTGACTTGGGACAAGCGCAACAATGCAGGGGGGGTTAAACATTTTTTTTAAGATCTCAACCCTCCCCCGATACCTCTAGCCAATGTAGAATAAAAAGCAAACGCACGACAATACGCACAGTAAAACTCAGCTCTCTATGTTTTATTCACACATTGTCAATATTAAGGAATTTTGACCGCCTGCCATACAAGTGAGAGGCTTCGTCTTTCAATGGTGGACTTCCCATATTGAATTTTCCTCGGGGTTATTAAACTTTTAGGATATAGACAGATATTTACACTAACAAAAAGCCATCTTTCTTAAGCAAGGGTTCTTTAAGTGCAAAAGGCGTGGCACTGTCTTTCTAAACACGTGGGCATAGGAGTTAACGTCCCTAATCTGACCGGACATTGCCGAGTTCTTGTAAATGCCGCACATCCTCACTATTGCGAGGGTTTTACAGCCGGTCAGAGACAAATAATGACAAAAATTTTTTTTCTCCAGTATTTTCTGGATTAATATTGTTTAAATTTACCCCACCAAGGTATTTCTTTGAATGGATATGAAAGATAACTTTCGAACGTCTGTGTTGCCTAATGCCATATCGTAAGCCTTGTGAAATGTTCACGTTATTCAAGTATTTTCAATGAAGTTCACATGTTAGGTGAATGTTAAATGACCCATAATCTTGAATCGCATACAAATTATAAAATTCACTGGAATTAAAGAAAAAATCACCCCGATACACGTTTCATGTCACGAGTTAATGAGGAAATAAAATTTGGCTTCGCTTGAGTTGTTCAAATGAGAGTTCCAGATTGAATAACGGGACAATTCGTCTCGTATTGAGAGAGCACTATAAGAAATAAGGTTACCACCTCAATTCTGCTCTCTTCCCGTTATCTCTTTGAGAGTAGACATTTATTTCACAAGGAAAACGACATTTTTTCTTCTCAAATAAACGAACTCGCATTGATATTTATTTGAGAGTAATCGTATCTCATGTCGAGAGAAAAGCGGATGGCGTCAAGTAATTAAATTTATATTTTTTTTGCAGCCAAATGCCACGTGACACATTGTAATTACGAAATAATTTTGTCGTTTGTGCTGCTGAAAGTATAGTTACAGCATTTTTTAATAGTATTAAACGATGTTGTTTTCTTATATGTCTCTAATTTATGTCTAATCTTATGTACTTGTATGTAATGTGATGAAAGCTCTTTATAGGGCCCTTTAATTGGAAATAAAATATTCTTATTCTTATTCTATTCTTATTCTTATAGTACATGAACGGTCAACACAACTTTGCAAATTCAAATGACATTATAACATGAATCTTCTGTATTGTTTTGAGTTTATTCTGGAATAACATAAAGACGACAAGCATGTACCAAAATGTATGCTGTTAAGTAAAGCAACCAAATAAAATTGCATGAAAGGTAATGATTCCCTTATGAGAAAACAGCCATGAAATAACCAATAACACTAAAACCAATATTGCATCGGTCAGCTCCGTCTCTTAGATTACGCCCCTAATAAGCACACATACGAATGTCAATTAATAAGGTTTCATATAATATAGCACAAATCTTTATATCTCTGCAGGTTTTCTCCGCCAGACAGAGAACAATAAATAAAATGTCTACTCATTAATTTCAAGATAGAACCGAACAAAAAAATGCACATTTTCTGTGCCCCGTTCTGCCCATTATCTCCTGTTCATCGATTCCTGCCTGATATAGTTGAAAAATCACATAATTGCCACCACTTGCTGAACAAACGTCTCCATCATCGAATAGAATTGATGTGTTTGTCTGTGGTAGCTGTGCTTTACTTACTGGTGATTCAACAGAAGTTTACTTGACAATTTGCAGTAGTTACTGGAGAAGTTGAAGTAGAAATCACGGGTGACGTAGATGAAGAACTCATTTTACAGAACATTTCTTTGATCAATGGAAACTCGGGGTTTTGATTGAATAACTACTTCTCTGCCTTTCTTCCATTGCAGTTTTCTCCACACTATCGTCATTTGCTTTGGCTTACTCCTAAAAATAAAACAACACTAAATTAGAATCCTTATATTTCCAAATGTTAAATTTAAACGTTCTGGTTTTTTTCTCTCTGTTTTGTGTGATATTAATACTGTACATAAAGTGTTGCTGTAAGAACTGAAACACAATAAACTTGTGTACCAGTCTTGCGTAAAGACCGTCTATACTCGTATATAGCAACCCCTAAGGGTAACTGGGGAATAGAAATATGGTCACATGGTCTTCTTCTCTCCGTCAGTAAAACGCTTGTCAAAGTGGGTCGTCCGTTTGAAAATGTGGAATGTATCAAGTTTGGAGCCACGTCCGATCAGAATGGGGACGTTAAATCTGATGTCTCATGTAAAGAGAGTGCCACGCTCATTGCACGTTTAGAACACATCCGTAGGTGGCCCTTTACTAGGCAAAATGTCTGTCCCTATCCAATATACCCTAATTTTCCAGTGGCAGTCCAAATTTCCCCAACCATCATCCCATATGGCCTCTATTACAAGTCCTACCTATTGTATTTATTGTTAACTTGTTCTCGTCCTGAACTTGCATGAAATATTATTTGAGACTGTACGTTAAGCAACCAATAATCTATCAATCAATCAATCTAGTAAATACTGTTATCACTTTGCATAGAAAATTCAATTCCTGGCTTGCAGGTTGAAGGTTGCTCTTTTCAGTAGGTTTTGAGGAAATGTTTGAATTTGTTTTCTTAAAATTATTTCAAATTTATGTCAATTATAGTTTTGCCCATCAGCTATTTTTTTCTTGCTAAAATATGTGTTTTGCGAAAACAACAAATTCAGGAAATGACCCAATGTGACTGGCTTGAGACGTCTCAATGGTTTTTTAACCAACCAGGCCAACATACAAGTTTCACGTACTTTCTTATTTTAACACCCCCAAGGGTGACTGGGAATAGATGTATGGTCACCATTGGTCTTCCTCCGACCGGCAGTAAAACCCTTGCTAAAGTGGGGCGTCTGTTTGGCTGTGCGGGATGTACAAATTTGCGGCCACGTCCGGTCAGAATGGGGACGTTTAATCCGATGCCTCGTGTAAAGAAAGAGCCACGCTCTTTGCACGTTAAGAACCCTTGCAACAACTCTTTGAGGGGTCCGTAGGTGACCTGTTGCAAGGCTAAATTTCTGTCCTAAGGCAATATACCCTCATTTCCCGTGGCAGTCTAAATTTCTCCGACCTTAATCCCGGACGCCTCTATTACAGAACCTACCTATTGTTAATTTGTTCTCGTCCTGAATATGCATGAAATATTTGCCACTGGAAGTTAGGCAACCAACAATCAATCAATCTTATTTCAACACCATACTGTTTTGGATGGAGAGTTGTCTCATAAGCACCCATATTAAAAACGTTTGTATCAGACTGAACATGTATACAAAGTTTCAAGTTAATGTTACTTAGTCTTCATAATAAACATCCTTAACTATTTATATTCTCGGTGAACCATGAATTTAGATTCACAACCATATTTTAGAATTCATTAATGTAAAGTTTTAATGCAAGTTAATACTAAGTTTTAAGTTGATGTGATTGCTACTTCATTCGTATCTTCATTACTTTGTACAAATTAAATCAACCCAAATCCAGGTACAGATATAATAGCCTCAATCATAACCTCTTTAAATTTGTTATAATCCCTTGCCCCATCATAACCTCTTTAAATTTGTTATAATCCCTTAAGTGTATTGGCAAGGTGAGATCAAAGAACAAGTCGACACACTTGGATAGCATTTAGCATTTGTCAAATGAATAGTAAAGTTGGTATCAAATCCATCAGGTGGTACAATGCTACAGCCTGTGACGATCTGTAGCACATCCTCAATCTTGACAGAACCATCTGCGTATTGGCATTTCCCCTTTGAAATCAACATACATTCACTTATACTTGACATATACACCAATTAAGTAAAATTTGGACCTCATGTCTTTTTCAGAATTAGTGCTGACGGAGTACGTATGCGAAGCTTTTTAATAAGACCTGACTGTTGCTCACATTATTGTTAATAAGTGAGCAACCATATGATTTTTATGGACCAGAGAACCAATATATTAGTTTTCCTATTATTTGTAACTTTATATTGATGACAAAAATAGTATAGACAAGGGTATGCTATAAGCATGATAAGAGGACTCAGTCTTACAGTTAAAATTATATCTGTTCTTAGTTAAAATCCGTTATCATGGTTCTCACAACCAACCATAGTTTCTTTTTAGTCCCCTACCGACGAAGTCGAAGGGCACTTTAGGTTTGCACTCTGTCCGTCCGTCTGTCCATCCGTCAGACGTCCGGCAACTCAGTTTTCCACAGTTTTTCTTCGTTCTTGAAGATATTGATTTGATATTTGGTATATAGTTTTATCATGACAAGTTATAGATCAAGTTCCAATTTTGTTCCGGTCTGATGATTTAGTCCAGAGTTATGGTCCATAAAAAACTCCATAACTAATGTTAGAGTACTATGTTAAACCATATAATCTGTACAAAGGGAGATAACTCATTTTTTAAAAGACATTCTTTGGTAAATAGTTTAATTTTGTGGCAGGTTTATATGTTATTTTGTATAAACTAATTTTCTGAATACCACATGTATATATATATATTTTTTTTATTAAGTGAAATTCTTTAATTAGATAATAAATCTTTTTTTATTAAGGTATATATTTCATTACATTACATTGTGTAGGTAAAAGTTGTTGGCATTTTATAGATAAGTTACAAATCTATATAAGTTTGTAACAAATGAAAGAAAAAATATTTGGAACTACTAATTATATTTGATTGTAATTTGAAAATAGATATACATTGTATAACATCATATCTAATTTTAGAGAACTATCAATCATATCTAATGTTAGAGTGTTATAGGTTTTCCACACTTTTTTTCATCATGCTTGAAAATATTGATTGACATTTGGTATATAGTTTAATCATGACAAGTTACAGATCAAGTTCAAATTTTTGTTTCGGTCTGATAATTTTGTCCAGAGTTATGGTCCTTGGACTTGAAAAAAATCACTCATATATTCAGTTTTTCCACGCTGTTTTTAGTCATGCTTGAAGATATTGACTTGATATTTTCTTTTTGTTTACACCATGACAAGTTATAGAACAAGTTAGCATTTTGTTCCAGTATGATGAATTTTTACCCGGTAGGGGACTATGTGTTGCCATGCAATACTCTCAGAATTCTTGTTTATTTGGAACGTGGGAATCTGAAATTTAGACTGACACCTATGTTTACTGGTTGCAAAAATATGAATTATTCAAAAAATACCTCTTTGAGGGGTCCGTAGGTGACCTGTTGCAAGGCTAAATTTCTGTCCCTATCCAATATACCCTCATTTCCCTTGGCAGTCTAAATTTCTCCGACCTTTATCCTTTAATCTATTACAGAACCTACCTATTGTATTTATTGTGAACTTGTTCTCGTCCTGAATATGCATGAAATATTTGCCACTGGACGTTAAGCAACCAACAATCAACAATCATCATTAGGGTATCTAGTTTAAAAAATGTGTCCGATGACCCGGCCAACCAACCAAGATGGCCACCATGGCTAAAATAGAACATAGGGGTAAAATGTAGATTTTAGCTTATATCTCTGAAACCAAAGCATTAAGAGCAAATCTGACATGGGTTAATATTGTTTATCAGGTCAAGATCTATCTATACAAAATTACTTATCTAAAGGCATTTATAATGACTGATTGCAATTGAAGTTGCATTATTTCTGATATAAAAGAAGATATATTTGCATTTTTAAGCAACGCGAACTGATATTTAGTATCTTTTCCCTGAAATTCAGCATAATTTATGAAAAACAACCAATCCTGATGTACAAAAAGTACTGAAATCAAATGGCGGTTCATCAGTATTGTTCTCCTTACATTATTAAAATTCTAAAAAAAAAAAAAAAAAAATTATCTTGAGGCCTTTGAAACTACTAGTAACAAATAACATTGGTTTTTTTTATCAAAATAAGAAAAACTAGTAGTTTTATAAATTGCGAACAACATTTTAGTATATTTTCTCTGATATTCTTTTAATTTTATGAAAAACAACCAATCCTGAACTACAAAAAGTACAAAAATCCAATTGCGGTCAATAACTTCCATAACGATAAAGAAATGATTGCATTCTCTTTCAAAATAAGAGAATATGAAGTAATACAATATACATGTAATGCGTGAACAGTAATTTATATATATTTTTTATGTGCTATTGCGACCATGTTGATTACAAATTAACGAGTAAAGGTGTCTTCGTAGAGGTCCGCGTTTATGGAATGTAGATACTGTGGGGTTCGGTTTACATAAGAAATTTAATTATATACGTATCCGTCCGATCCGTGCATATAATTACTTTACTGATCGATCGCTGACCGTTGTCACGGTAATTCTCACATAGCTAATTTGACGTATCTGACGGATTCTATGGGTCATCGATCACCGATCAGTCAAACATCCGTCACCGATCATTCACCGATCAGTCAAACATCCGTCACCGATCATTCACCGATCAGTCAAGTTCACGTCAAACAGTAACGCCTAAGGTTGCAAGTACTGTAGAACACAGTGGTAAAATGCATACATAATATTTTTTAATATCCCTGCTAGTATATAGTCAATAGTGATCCTCTTGTTTATCCGTCATCCAGTCCCTCACACTTTGGTTTCCTGACGTTTCAGTGCGTATGCACGAATCTAAAGATAAACTAAATTTTACTAATACAAAACATTTCCACAAATTGTTTACAGAATATTTTAGCGATCAAACTGTCCTAGTAAATAGTATCCGGTTAGTATCATTTCTTTATGAAATAAACTGCTTCGCTGAGCGCAGCTATATACGCCCACAGAGATCCAACCATGAACAGTTGGGGCAGAAGTGGACACAATATTCAAGCTTAATACAGGTCTGAATTTGGATTGTATTAAATATTTGACTTATTATAGGTTTCTGAATAAATGTAGTCAAAGAACTTGAAATTGGTTATATGAATGATTTCTTGCTGTTGTGCAATACACTGTGCTGTTGCGCAATACTTAGTAAATCTGTTGTCAGACTATAAACAAATAAAGTTCAATTAATTCTCAGTCATATTAGAAATTTATGAAAATGTAAACGTAGATTACATCAATAGATGTAAACAATTCACCAAAGTTTCATACGAACTGCTGAAAGCATTTTTTGATTTTTTGTCCGAAAACTGGAAAATCCCACTTTATAATGAATAAAACCCCATAACTCAGAAATCTAATATGTAAAATTTATTAAATTCTAAACGGAGCTTACATCAATAAATATAAACAACTCACCAAAGTTTCATACGAATTGCTGAAAGCATTTTTGATTTTTTGTCCGAAAACTGGAAAATCCCCAACCCCGTAACTCGGAAACGTAAAATCTAAAATATATAAAAATCGAAAGGGAGCTCATGTCAATAGATATAAACAATTCACCTCAATTTCTTGCAAGTTGGTGAAAGCATTCTTGAGTGATTGTCAGAAAACTGGAAAATCCCCCTTTTTTAATGAATTAAACCCCTTAAATCGGAAATGTAAAATCTAAAATTTTTTTTTTTTTTTTTTCAAACATTTTGGTAAAACTTTCCTCAAATGCATAGATTCCCATCGCCAACATACATACTTAAACCTCAAGACTTGACACCGTTTTTACAGAGTCGTAATGACTAATTGCCTTTTTACTAGAAATATATATATAATTAATTAACGGTGTTTCGGGATTTTTTAGCTAAGTTCTATTTTAGCAAGGGTCCCTTCTCAAAAGTCTCCCTATTTAAAAGTCTTGTTTTTGCTAGGTGCTCTTTTAAATTTTTACTGCGTTTATACGCAATGATAGGCATCTGTTTAAATATTGTTTTACAATATTCATCTCTGCAAAATTTGCCAATATTTCTTAATAGCTCTGTTAAGATTTATAACTGTGGGGTTATATTTAGTTACTAGTGTAAGTGGAATTTCCCTTTTTCTAAAATTATCTGACAGAGTACTGCATCGTTTAATCTTGTATTTCACATCTTTTATGTTTTTTGCAGTTTCCAACTTATCATAGCCTCTATCTATAAGTTTATTCTCCAAGGTCAGAAGATGTTTGTTAAGATCAGTTTCGTTGCTATTGTTTCTTATGTGACGAATTGTTTCACCTATTATAATACTTTTAAAAGTATGTTTAGGATGTGCACTTGTAATTGGGAGATACTGATAAGTTTCAGTTGGTTTGACATGTAACCTGATGTCAAGGACACCACTCGATTTAAAATGTTCCCCTTTGTACACCTCAGTATCTTAGTACGTCACTTCTGTATTGGAGAAATTATACGTAAACTTAAGTAGAGGGTCAATGTTGTTTGCAATTGCAAAGAACTCATCAATTTGTGATTTGTTGCACTCTGTAATCATGAAACCATCGTCACGATATTGACAAATCATACTAATGCTATTTTTAAATTGAAATATGTCTAAGATTTGTGTAAGTATTGTTGACAGATGCAGATCGGTGGCAGTGGGTGATAATATTCCACCTTGTGGCGCCCCTATAACTTGTTTATATAAAGTCCCATTAAATTGGAACTCATTGTTTTCCAATATAATTTTTGCAAAAGATATTAGATCTAATTTGTTTGGTACAATTTGATCTAAGAAATTCTTGGTTGTATCTAGAAAATTGTCAATGTTCATGTTTGTACACATTGAAGTTACATCATAGGCAATTAGTGTACAGTTATGTACACAGGTCTTTGACTCTATCCTATTGATAAAATCTTTTGTGTCTTGAATGTAAAACTGTAGTTTCCTCAATAAAGGTTTTAATATTAAATCTAAAAACTTTTCAATTCCTCTAGTTGGAGAATTGCATTTATTGATTATGGGCCTGAAAGGCACAGCTAATTCTCCTCTTTTATACCCATCTATTTTGATAGCTTCTAATGAGTCTTGCTGAATTTTATGTATTTTAGGAAGAAGGTACATGTATCCATGTTTAGGATTCTTGCAGTCACTTAAGAAGTTATAAGTGTGCTCATCAATTTCTTTGTTTGCAAATAGTTTATTTACAATCTTCGAAATAGATCTAGTGATAATCTCTGTGTTTGTGTGATTTATTTTCTTGTAATGATCACTGTTTAAGTGATTAGTTCCTGCATTAATATAATCTAATGTGTTTACGACCACAGTTGTGTTGTTTTTATCTGCCTAAGATATATAGATGCTGTCATCTTTTATAAGATAATTGAAAGCTTTACGCTCTGCTAGTGTTAGGTTGTGTTTGAACTGTTTAACCTTTAATCTAGAAATTTCAAGTTTTGTATCAGTTATGTAACATTCAAGGGCATTGTTTCCGTTAGGTGGAATATGCCCTGTTTGTAAGTATAAAGGATGGACTTCTTTAATTGTGTTCGTAGAGTAGTGAAATCTACATCTCAATTTTCTAGCTAGTTCAAGAAAATCCATCATGATTTGTTTACGTATGTAAGTACCTGAAACTTTAGGAGTAGGAATAAACTTCATCCCTTTTCCCAAGAGGAGGTATTCCTCATTTGTCAGTAGTCTACTTGACAAGATCAACACAAACTTTTTGCAAGATTCTTCTCGAATCTTTCTTGATTTATACTTGTTATTTAGTTTACGGGTTTTAAGTTTTTCCCGTTTTCGTTTGTTCCTATATCTACAGGAACTCTTAAATCTTCTGCAAACCATCCTAACAGTAAGAGTAAATTGGTAAGACTGTTTGCAGAAGGAAGGGCAGCATATGGCAGGCATGCGCAGTGCACAAAAAACTATTATCCAATAGAAGCTTAACAAACGATAACACACAGGTGAATGAAATGATTTCATATTTCCAATGATAAGATAAACACATAATATTCCAATATTATAACAAATCCAAGTGAGATAACGCACACACAACTGACAACCTAGAGATTAAAATCCTTAGAAGATTTCACTGAACTACAGTAACTAAAATCCTACACTACGCTACTAATCAAATTATTGTATGTGAAACAAAATCTTAAAATTTTCTATATTTGTCCTTTGGCTTAAAACCACTGCTAAATGTTTGTTTTCTTGGTAGACTTTCTTTGTATTCAGCCAGTTTGATGGCATATTCTTCCTTGATTTCATTAGCTGTTTTAAAGAACCTGTTTCTTTCTTCAAACTGTTCACCTTTTATGAACTGTTCATCTACCTCTTGGACGATGCTGTCCATCTCTTTGCCAACTTCCGTAATGGCTTTTGCAGTAATGCCAGACAGGGAGGAAAGCACTTCCGTTTTGATTCTGGCATTTAGTTCGCGGACTTGATCTTTAACACCATCTTTTGTTTGATGTTGTAGCATTCTAGGTGTAAAGTTAACTGTTATGTTCATATATGGGGGTAAGGCTTTAGACTTTTTAGCCAGATTAAGTCCCTCCATAATCGTGTTATAGTTGAATTTAACATCACTCAGGAATTTCAGTTGTTTAACACTTCCATCACATGTTGGAATAGAAGTAGATGATTCCTCATTAGTGTTTAAAACACTTTCACTAAATATAGGTCTCTTTACTTCTTTTTGTGAACAGGGTATTTCAGAATTACTATCTTCCATTTTTTTAGTTTTAAGTTTTAGCTTAGATCTACTTGATTTCATCTGAAACAATGATGGCTCGGACCTCCAAAGAATGTGACCTTAAATTAACTGTCACTGTGTGGGGTTTCTGTTTTTACTCTTTCATTTTCATGTAGACAGATTTATAGTTTTGTTTTTGGTAACTTTAGATAATTCTTCGTTGAGGTTAATAACTTGCTATGTCAACGGTGATAAATGTCTTGGGCATGTATGGATCATTGTGAGAAATCTCACTCTGATGCACTCGGGAAGGAATCCAGTGCGTGCTCCGCCACATAAATCAAATTTACAAACATTTGGGTAAAACTTTCCACAAATGCATAGATTCCCATCGCCAACATACATACTTAAACCTCAAGACTTGACACCGTTTTTACAGAGTCGTAATGACTAATTGCCTTTTTACTAGAAATATATATATAATTAATTAACGGTGTTTCGGGATTTTTTAGCTAAGTTCTATTTTAGCAAGGGTCCCTTCTCAAAAGTCTCCCTATTTAAAAGTCTTGTTTTTGCTAGGTGCTCTTTTAAATTTTTACTGCGTTTATACGCAATGATAGGCATCTGTTTAAATATTGTTTTACAATATTCATCTCTTTGCAAAATTTGCCAATATTTCTTAATAGCTCTGTTAAGATTTATAACTGTGGGGTTATATTTAGTTACTAGTGTAAGTGGAATTTCCCTTTTTCTAAAATTATCTGACAGAGTACTGCATCGTTTAATCTTGTATTTCACATCTTTTATGTTTTTTGCAGTTTCCAACTTATCATAGCCTCTATCTATAAGTTTATTCTCCAAGGACAGAAGATGTTTGTTAAGATCAGTTTCGTTGCTATTGTTTCTTATGTGACGAATTGTTTCACCTGTTATAATACTTTTAAAAGTATGTTTAGGATGTGCACTTGTAATTGGGAGATACTGATAAGTTTCAGTTGGTTTGACATGTAACCTGATGTCAAGGACACCACTCGATTTAAAACGTTCCCCTTTGTACACCTCAGTATCTAAGTACGTCACTTCTGTATTGGAGAAATTATACGTAAACTTAAGTAGAGGGTCAATGTTGTTTGCAATTGCAAAGAACTCATCAATTTGTGATTTGTTGCACTCTGTAATCATGAAACCATCGTCACGATATTGACAAATCATACTAATGCTATTTTTAAATTGAAATCTGTCTAAGATTTGTGTAAGTATTGTTGTCAGATGCAGATCGGTGGCAGTGGGTGATAATATTCCACCTTGTGGCGCCCCTATAACTTGTTTATATAAAGTCCCATTAAATTGGAACTCGTTGTTTTCCAATATAATTTTTGCAAAAGATATTAGATCTAATTTGTTTGGTACTTTAAACTTATACTTTGTTCGATCAATTTGATCTAAGAAATTCTTGGTTGTATCTAGAAAATTGTCAATGTTCATGTTTGTACACATTGAAGTTACATCATAGGCAATTAGTGTACAGTTATGTGCACAGGTCTTTGACTCTATCCTATTGATAAAATCTTTTGTGTCTTGAATGTAAAACTGTAGTTTCCTCAATAAAGGTTTTAATATTAAATCTAAAAACTTTTCAATTCTTCTAGTTGGAGAATTGCATTTATTGATTACAGGCCTGAAAGGCACAGCTAATTCTCCTCTTTTATACCCATCTATTTTGATAGCTTCTAATGAGTCTTGCTGAATTTTATGTATTTTAGTAAGAAGGTACATGTACAAAGTCTTGAGGTTTAAGTATGTATGTTGGCGATGGGAATCTATGCATTTGTGGAAAGTTTTACCCAAATGTTTGTAAATTTGAGCTCATATTTATAGATATAAACAATTCACCAAATTTTTATGCAAATTATTTAACGCGTTTTTAAGTTAATGTCCGACATGTTGACGACGGACGAACAGCGGTATACCATAATACGTCCCGTAAACGGCCGTATAAAAAACCGGGTTTATGAACTTATAATAATAACTTATTCTGTCTCGAATTTTCACTTACATGGTCAATGTAAAAGAGGACAATATTTACTAGCGGGCACATTTAACTGCCTTGATACAAATTTGTGATTGCAATCTAGACATTTAATCTATTTATCACTTAAATGAAGCGGTTTATATACTGCTCACTTATATATTATGTTTTGCTCCCCTTTGTGATTACAACTGTCTGTGTGTGATGACCAATCCTTAGTATAAGATGTCCAAAGTTGTTGATCCACATGCTTTTATAACGTATTTTCCAGATGATCGGATGTTATAAATTCTGTCTCTGATTCATCACAGCACCGTTGCTTCATCGATGTGATGGCTCTTTTATACCATGCTTCTGCTACCCTACATCGGTCCAGTATTAAAGTTCCAGTATCAGATTTTAACATCTAGTCTTGTCCCACATAGAGATCGTTGTAAGCAAATGCTATGCTTTCGAATGAAGCAGATTTCCTGAAACTAAACAAAAATAGTTACAAATATATAAAAAAAACTATAACTGTGACTTCGATCACTTTAATATACCCCAAGCCCAAAATTTTGCAATACATTGGAATCCTCTCCCAACACCATTTAACAGCGAAGCACCATCGGTATAAATTTAATATATAATATATACTTCTGTTGTAATAAACCTCACAATTTAACAGCGAAGCACCATCGGTATAAATTTAATATATAATATATACTTCTGTTGTAATAAACCTCACATATTCAGAAAAAATTATTTAAAAAAAATCAAATTTAATTTTTAATTGTTCGATATTTGGATAAATTTTTTTACCAAATATCAATTGATAGTTCGGCGATGTAAGGCTGCGTAGGGAGGCAGCCACTAAAAGTCCAGAGATCCTTGATGTACTGTTTTGGGTTGCAGGAATCCCTATTTAAATTATGTAAAAGTCAAGAAACAAGTCAAGATGAGGTCGGCATACGGGAACCGAGGGGCGCGTGATCTTAGAGGAGGCTCAGTGATTTCTATTTAATGACTTCAATTGTGAACCTGTTGCTAAATTAGTTCAGTTATGTTCATTATGTCTTGGTATGTCTTACGTCAATTTCTTCTGTTGGGTATGCAAACGGACTGGTCCCCATCTTACTATACTTAACTGTTTCATTCAGTACAGTATTCGAATTACGTGCAAAATTATTTTCGTATCTACAGAACTTTTTCCGTATTAACAGAATTTGAACATATATTACATCGTCATTTGAATCTTCCGAATCGCAGAGGTGTAAGTCTTCTTTGAGTACATCCATGGTTGACATCATTTCTGGTGTCTCTTGTATGTTTATCGGAGTTGAGGATGTGTATTTTGGTGGTGCTGCATCTATCCTAAATTTTGGTTTCATTTCATGTTTAGTTTGGGCTTCTACTGGTGGAACCCATTTGGCAATTTGGTCAGCTGCGGCTTTAAGTGTTGCCGTTTTTCTCCATTAAGTCTGTTGTTGGTTTTTCCTGGTGTTTGTTTGTGATGTGTTTCTTAGCTCAATGTTTTTCTGGTGAATTCTGCTGGGCAGTGAAGGCATTAAAAAACAAAGGTCACCTTGAACCTGACGATGAATATTCATTCATGTTTGATTTGAACAGTTCTTAACAACTAGAAAATGATAGATGACAGAAATGTGAATTTTCTTACGACTGAATATGAATAATTTTTTTTTCTAAATGTTATATGCTGCTGTTTCATCATTAAACTAGGAAACGGTTATATTATTTCAGAAATGCTATTCGACTCAGGACGATTTGGAGCTTGACATAATGAATAAACACCTGTCTTTTGTTCTTTTTTACCTCTACATGTCTTTCAGTTGACTTGTTTATGTCGATGTGTTGCTGTCTCATTGATATGCAACCTACAGTACATTTGGAGACTTACTACGACGATAGTCGGACATCTTACCTGTCCGTCATCTCATCTCGGACATATGTCCGACAGTCATAAATCAATTATTTGTCAGGTACAGCTACCTACATGAGCCCTTTCATCCTTAACCGACACTACGTTTTATATCAATAATAAAGGCGATTTTGTTTTACTAATTTATATTTTGGAAAGTACACAATAAATTATGTCCATGAAATCTATTATTCATGAATTAGCCACACTCTATTAACTATAACCGTGGGAAAATTACGGAAATTTATATACATTGAACTTGGTGCTGACTATTCGAAAATTTTAAAAATTTCAACTTAAATATTAAGAATTCGACATATTTATGTCAATTAAAAAGACAATTTAAAAACATTACTTTCGAGGTCTATAAATCACCTCGATGTAGATTATTAAATCAGAATTTTGTTAATTCGGGATGAAAATATAGATTGACTCGTGTAAATAATTTAATGTCTATTTGAATAGATGGAAATAAAACATCATAGTTAAAAATGTCAAATCTAACTTTTAATTAACTTGTACTTTTGCTGGTCCTTGAATTTTACGATTGCATACCATGCATATATTATAATAAAACCAAGGTGTTCAATTAACACAAGTTGTCGATCCCCACATAATTAATTTTATGACCGGATGTAGAACAAAAACATCGTAGTATTGTAATCCTATAATAAATAGGTGAATTTCTTTTTATACAATGTGTACCGGTAATGTTTGCGATGTTGCAAAAAGTCACTGGAATTGTGCTTCTGATCAAAATAATAGTTATATTAATATATTGTACATGTTTTGTATCGTTTTCTTTGTAAATTTAAAACCAGAATTTAATTGGCCATTATCTTAATTCTTGGACAGGTATAACGAATACCATCATCATACTTTACTAAGAAGTGAGAATACTCTCGTGTAGCGGCTCTGGGTGACATTGTTAAACTAATACAGCTGATCGTTTGAGCGGTCATATTTATACTTAAATGATAATTTATGATATCAACCCATGTGTTAAAACAACATTCTTTGAAGATAAGATTTATCATAACAGTTTTTGAATTTAATTTATTTTTAACAATGTACCCAGCTTGTGTGATTACGCTTAAACCAGTATATATTCGGAACAAAAAAATTAAATAGGGCAAACAATGTTATTAACGGATTAAACATTGATTTTGATTAAATCTGGCTTCTTCTTTATTTGATTATACATAATTTGATTGAATTAATTACCACATAAATTATATTTCATTAAAAATCATATATTTTTTTACTTTTAATTTTTGTCTTTTTAAGGAAATTACGTAAATATCTAATTTATTCAATAAAAAGTAAATTAAGTACATAACGATTACAATATTGTGTGGTTATTTTTCTGCATGTAAATTTCAATAAAATAAATTGTGTTTTGTTTATTTAATGGAAAATAAAAATAATAAAGATACACTATGAAATTATAAATGAATGCCAAATATTTTTGAAGTAAATTAAAATAAATAAATGAAAGATAAATTCAAATCAATTAGATTATTATTTCCTTTATTATACATATTTAACATGTGTCAGGTAAACTCGCAAAGGTAATTGTCAGTTGTGATGTCGACATGTGTATTCAAAAATACAAATGTGGGACCACGATATTAACCCTTCTACAGTACATACATGTATCCCTTACAATTAACATGTCATTTTCGAATGACTTTATAAAAATTCCTAAAAATATTTGCATCAGTATAGTTCAATATTGCGATTATTAAACAACCATGTCTAAGTTTAAACTTTCACACCGAGACAACTTGGAAATCATTGCCCTTTACAGACAGAGTTGGCCCGGTTATGCCATTGTTAGGAGGTTAGCTGAAATAGGTATAGATGTAATCTGGGGTACGGTGAAGAATGTCATCAAACGATACCAATACGGCAAGATTGGGTATGAAAACTTCAATCATAAAGACCAAAATTGACCGAATTTTCAGTACATAACAGATCAAGACATCAACTTTGTGAAGACAGCACTGACTGAGAATCCAACAAGAACAGCTACCGATATTAAACATATCTTAGCAGACAAAGGCACTCACACCAGTAAGTCAACTGTGAGAAAAGCCATTGATGCAGCCGGATTCACATTTTCTAAACCCAGATACGGTCAAATGGTCAGAGACGTAAACAAGCAGAAATTTGCCAGAGAGGTCATTGCAAGCGACGATCATTTTAACAATGTCATTTTTACAGACGAGTGTTCCGTGCAGTTGCATAACAACAAGATAGTTATCCACCGAGATTACATTACATTACATGCATTACAATCTACTGTTAGATTATCGCAAACGTACATTTTTTGACACAATGCAAACAAAGTCGAAATTATATCATTAAATTAAATTAAATTAATCAGTAATATCAATTAAACACATTATTAATTCTTAAAATGAACTTGACCTCACTCATTTTATAAAAGATGTTTACTAGCCGACAACAATTTACAAAATCCTGCCGACAGCACGAGCTAATATTGGCGGGAAAATACTTAACGGTAAACACGAGTTATATCAATGGGTCAGACTGCCAGGGTCAAATAAGTGTATTGATTGATGGAGAAATAAAATGATAAGGCTCTTACGGGTATGGAGATGTGGGAATTTATTTTTATACAACTTATTAATTTCCCCGATTTTGAAAAATGATTCAGTTAGTAGGATTGAACAATTTGGATGTGTATCTTAAATGTTTCTTTTTAGAAATTTTTTATGCATTCACAAAAAATAATTATCCTTTTCTGTTTATTCAGCCGTAAATTTTTTCATAAATTGGTTCGGCTGATCTAGGTCAAATTCCAGCAGTGATTGACATGAGAAAATAAACGTAGAGGCTCTTACGGGGAATGTGAAATCGGAAGAAAAATAAGTTTATAGTTTAAAACTGATTAATTTCCAAAGTTTTGAGTGAATAACAATTGATTTGTACATGACTTATATCTAGCATGATGATTGATTGATTGTTGGTTGCTTTACGCCGCATTAGCACAACAAGGCTATATCGCGGCGAGAGCTAATTCGAATATTTTTTACAATTTAAAGCATATTCTTAAAATCAGACAAAAGGTCCTTCAATAAACTAAATTTCTAGATTAAAGCAAATTGATTATTTACAAATAAAAATGAACATTAAGATAACGTGATAAAAATTTTAAATCGTTTTAAATATAATAACATTTTTTATATTTTAGAATATATTCCAACTTCTTTTAAAAATGAAACAATATTTGTAAATGAAACATTATTAAATAAATCATACATATTATTGACATTGAAATGCTTCTTACGAATATCAGCAAAGTCAATACAATTGATTAAAACATGTTTAATAGTATACTTGCAGTTGCAAGGTATACATTGTGGTTCTACTTCATTTTTTAAAAGATATTCGTGTGTTATTCTAGTATGACCAATACGACATCTAGAAATAACACACTGATCTTTTCTGCACATAAAATTATTGAAAGGTTTACATAAATTAGGTTTAATTTCATGTAATTTATTACCATCTTTTTTACTCCATTCACTTTTCAATATATTAAAAACATATTCTCTAATATTAGATTTAAAATCGGTATATGGTATATCACAGTTAGATAAAGGGTCACCCAGGGCATTCTTTGCCTCAAGGTCTACAGCTGTGTTTCCAAGGATTCCAACATGACTCGGCACCCATAGAAATAATATTTCTTTAAGAAGAATTTTTAAATTCCTCATTACATATAAAATTTTGAGAATTGTTGGGTTTTTAATTTTAGTATTTTGTATAGCTTGTAAGCATGAAAGTGAATCAGAACATATAATAAATTTGGATTTATCTGAAGAAGCAATAAATTTCAAAGCCAAAATTATTGCTTCTGCTTCAGCAGTAAAGATCGATGCATCAGATGGCAAACGGAGAGTTGCAGCTCTGTCCCTGAAGACAGCAGCAGATGCAACTCTGTCACCATCTTTTGATCCATCAGTATAGACAGTTGAAAAATCTGAATAATTGGCTTTGATTTCAGCATAGTGTTGCTGAATTAAAAGAGGATTTGTTTTATTTTTATTGTGTTCACGGAGATCAAATATCATTTTTGGTTTGGGAAGTTCCCATGGAGGACATTTGCAAGTTTCAACTTGAGCAACAGATTTTAAATCAAAAGAAGCTAAATGTGGTTTTAAACGTATACCTAACGGAGGAATTTTATTTTCATGTTTTGCAAAAATATCTTCATAAATTGGATTAAAAACACAGCTGTAGGCAGGATTATCTGAGTAGGCTTTTAGTTTGACAGCATATTGAAGTCCAAGCTTCAAACGTCTGTTAGAGAGTGAGTGCTCATCAGCCTCTACATACAGACTCTCAACTGGTGAGGTTTTAAATGCGCCAAGACAGAGACGCAAACCCTGATGATGCACAGCATCGAGAATCTGTATGTAGGACTTCCTTACAGAGCCATACACTATAGAGCCATAATCTAGTTTAGATCTAACTAGAGATCTATATAAATTAAGTAAAATGTTGCGATCAGCACCCCAGTCGGTGCTGCCGACAACTTTTAAAATATCTAATGCTTTTAAACATTTCGATTTTAACATTTTGATATGGGGTAGAAAGGTTAACTTTTTATCGAAAATTAACCCAAGAAATTTGGTTTCATCAACCATTTTAATTGGGTTGCCGTACAAAGTGAGTTCTGGATCAAGATGCAATTTCCTTTTGTTACAAAAATGCATCCCGACCGTTTTTGAAATGGAAAATTTAAACCCATTCTCCGAGGCCCATTTTTCAATTCTTCCAAGACATAACTGTAATTGTCTTTCTATGTTATTCATATTTTTGCCTCTATAACATATTAAAAAGTCATCAACATACAATGAACCTTCAATATTACTTTTTAAAACTTCAACAAGGCTGTTGATTTTAAGACTAAATAATGTAACAGATAAAATACTGCCCTGAGGGACACCCATCTCTTGATCATACAGATCAGACATGGTTGAATTTACTCTAACATTAAATTGTCTGTTAGATAAAAAATTCGAAATAAAATTTGGCATATTGCCTTTCAACCCCATATTAAACAGATCTTTTAAAATACCATACTTCCATGCAGTAGCATGATGAAATATCTAACTAAGCTGAAATAAATAATTTCAATGATCATATTATAGCTAGTAAATAAAAACTGAAATATTTTTTATCCGTAATTTCATCTATTAAAAGAGTGAAATATGATACAGGATGCTATCATTCATTAATCTATAAAATGTACAGGTAAGATTACAAATTTATCAATCACAGCTACAGATTAATTTACGACCTTCCAACAAGGTATTACACAGGTACATCACTGCAGGGGTAATTACAGTCAGGCGGATGTCCGACTAGTCCGTCTTCTTGTCCCATTGGGACATATATAGGAGCAAGACTTAAAATGAACTGTACATCTAAATTATTGTTGAAAGATTGAACGAGTATATTTTAGTTTCAGAGAAGGCGATATGCAAACTTTTCAACCTCAATAAATAATTTTACGCAATATTTGCTTAATATCAAAGATCTTATTATGACAAAAAAAAAATGAACAACGGCGATGTCTGTTTATAGTATGATTATAAAGTTAAGTGCTTTTCCTGTACTGGTTTATTTCAGTATGTTCATCTATGTTTGTTTGTTTGGTTTTTTTTTTCATTTATTGACTGAGGTTGAAAGGGGGAGACCTGAGATCTCGCCTGTCCGAAGCACAGAACCTCGTCATTGGTTATCCTACGACAACTTCATATCTTGATTTTTCAGTAATTTGCAGAATCTGGTGTTAACAGCAGAAGTTTCTGTTCGATTTATCAACAACTATTATAGACTCTGGATAGTTTAAATATTTTTACGACAGATCTCGAAACGGTGGCTGACGGTTTTGAGTACGGTTTTCCACGGGTTTTCTTTTCTTTGATTGTCTTGAGGGCCCTTCTTTCTGCTTGGCGCCAACGTTTTTCATCCTCCGAATCTGATGCCAGGTCATCATTTTCGTATTCTCGGACTGTGGACCAGCCTGTTGGCGACTTGTCGGCAATCCGATTTAATTTATTCCTTCTGTTGATTTTCAGGATAATTTTCAAATTGGTGATGACGGAAACTTCCGCGGGTGTGCGTTTCTGAAGTATCTGCAATTCCGATATCTTAATTGAAGGTATATTGAATCTGATTCCCCTCAAATTTCAGCTTAACGGACACGTCCTTCTTGAGCTTCTTAGCTAGGAAGGCGTTCACGGAGACTAACTCGTTCTTCAGAGAAGAAATCTTACTGACTTAATACGATGTAAAAAGTACAGAACTAGACTTGGCACCTGGAGCATGTACTGGTGGCTCGTGTAAAAACAAAGTATCCTCGTCGTCTGAGTGGTGTTCAGTCATTATAACGAAACAAAACGTATGATACTAGGAAAGACAGAACATCGAATAACTTGTTAACAAAATATCTATTATTTATAATAAGAGATTCTGCACCAGAATTATGATCCTACCCTCATGTATACGGGTAGGATACCTGCATTGCAACATACAATAGCCAAACAAACCAGGTATGCAAACATGTGCTTATCAACACCTGTTGAACATAAACAAACACAGACATGTGCTTCCGATAATATTAATAAACATATTATTCAGTACTGCGGTACTGGCATTAATTATAACAAACTATTTAAAATTGTCCGTTTTCTAAATTTTGAAATTATACTGAAATCAGGTAAAGTTAGCCTTATATGGATTAGGCTATTTTTTTGTCCTTTTGGTTTATAGCTCTGCAACGTTTTATATAATTATATAGTGGGAACAGGCCTAGAGATCTTGTGAAAATCAGGTCACAACCTAAGAAGCTGTAGACTTGTCGGAAAGTATTCAGATAAATATATATCAATTTAAATAAAAACTTGATGCTGACAAAGCTAACTTGATATAGGTATCTTCCGCTTATTTTTTTAAGAAAAAGGACGAGACGTTCTTTGATATACCCCTGGTTTATCAACTTTCTGCTCAGACCGGCAGTAAAACCCTTGACAAAGTGGGGCGTCCGTTTGGCTGTGCGGGATGTATCAACTACGCAGCCACGTCCGGTCAGAATAGGGACGTTAAATCCGATGACTCGTGTAGAAAGAGTGCCACGCTCTCCGCACGTTAAGAACCCTTGCAACAACTCTTTGTGGGGTCCGTAGGTGGCCAGTTGCAAGGCTAAATTTCGGTCCCTATCCAATATACTCTCATTTTCCAGTGGCAGTCCAAATTTCCCCGACCTACATCCCGGAGAGCCTCTATTACAACACCTTCCTATTGTATTTATTGTTAATTTGTTCTCGTCCTGAAAATGGATGAAATATTTGCCTGTGCTTATACATGTACCTGATGTAAACATTAATTCAACCATGGGTCACAATTCCACATCTGTAAACAATAAAAATAAAATTTAATGAGACAATCTATGTTTTTATATATATTGGTTAAGCTTTAGGTTGTAGCACATTTTATTATTCGGAACTTTGGGCATGTTGTCTATGATATTGAATAAAAGAAGGAGACCGTAACCTTTATATATCAATTAATCAGAATAAATAATTCATAAATCTTATTTACATACAATTTTGTGTACACCTTTGTTAACATACTGATCTATATACAATTTTGTGTACACCTTTGTTAACATACTGATCTATATTCATGTATCAACCTGTAAGCACAGGAAGTAAAAGTATACCTGAACTCATTGAATATCTGCAACGGTTCCCTAATCAAAATCAATCATGTTGTAACTTCCATACTTTGTGCAATTGTCCGAAATGTCACATATTCCATAATCATCAAGTTCAATTTTGAAAACCATTGTTGAATCTTGAAAATCGGAAAAATGAATGCTGAAAACGACTGTTAAATGTTCAAAACGAATGCTTAAAAGAAGTGTTACATTAAAAAAAAATTTCCGAT